>NW_027189461.1:0-48228 GCF_040958095.1 Procambarus clarkii
CCGTCAACCATTCTCCAGTACTCACCTCACCACTCACCACCACCACCGTCAACCATTCTCCAGTACTCACCTCACCACTCACCACCACCACCACCGTCAACCATTCTCCAGTACTCACCTCACCACTCACTACCACCACCGTCAACCATTCTCCAGTACTCACCTCACCACTCACCACCACCGTCAACCATTCTCCAGTACTCACCTCACCACTCACTACCACCACCACCGTCAACCATTCTCCAGTACTCACCTCACCACTCACCACCACCACCGTCAACCATTCTCCAGTACTCACCTCACCACTCACTACCACCACCGTCAACCATTCTCCAGTACTCACCTCACCACTCACTACCACCACCACCGTCAACCATTCTCCAGTACTCACCTCACCACTCACCACCACCACCGTCAACCATTCTCCAGTACTCACCTCACCACTCACCACCACCGTCAACCATTCTCCAGTACTCACCTCACCACTCACTACCACCACCACCGTCAACCATTCTCCAGTACTCACCTCACCACTCACTACCACCACCACCGTCAACCATTCTCCAGTACTCACCTCACCACTCACCACCACCACCGTCAACCATTCTCCGGTACTCACCTCACCACTCACTACCACCACCACCGTCAACCATTCTCCAGTACTCACCTCACCACTCACTACCACCACCGTCAACCATTCTCCAGTACTCACCTCACCACTCACTACCACCACCGTCAACCATTCTCCAGTACTCACCTCACCACTCACTACCACCACCGTCAACCATTCTCCAGTACTCACCTCACTACCACCACCGTCAACCATTCTCCAGTACTCACCTCACTACCACCACCGTCAACCATTCTCCAGTACTCACCTCACCACTCACCACCACCACCATCAACCATTCTCCAGTACTCACCTCACCACCACCACCATCAACCATTCTCCAGTACTCACCTCACCACTCACTACCACCACCGTCAACCATTCTCCAGTACTCACCTCACCACTCACCACCACCGTCAACCATTCTCCAGTACTCACCTCACCACTCACTACCACCACCACCGTCAACCATTCTCCAGTACTCACCTCACCACTCACTACCACCACCACCGTCAACCATTCTCCAGTACTCACCTCACCACTCACCACCACCACCGTCAACCATTCTCCAGTACTCACCTCACCACTCACCACCACCGTCAACCATTCTCCAGTACTCACCTCACCACTCACTACCACCACCACCGTCAACCATTCTCCAGTACTCACCTCACCACTCACCACCACCACCGTCAACCATTCTCCGGTACTCACCTCACCACTCACTACCACCACCACCGTCAACCATTCTCCAGTACTCACCTCACCACTCACTACCACCACCACCGTCAACCATTCTCCAGTACTCACCTCACCACTCACTACCACCACCGTCAACCATTCTCCAGTACTCACCTCACCACTCACTACCACCACCGTCAACCATTCTCCAGTACTCACCTCACTACCACCACCGTCAACCATTCTCCAGTACTCACCTCACCACTCACCACCACCACCATCAACCATTCTCCAGTACTCACCTCACCACCACCACCATCAACCATTCTCCAGTACTCACCTCACCACTCACTACCACCACCGTCAACCATTCTCCAGTACTCACCTCACCACTCACCACCACCGTCAACCATTCTCCAGTACTCACCTCACCACTCACTACCACCACCACCGTCAACCATTCTCCAGTACTCACCTCACCACTCACTACCACCACCACCGTCAACCATTCTCCAGTACTCACCTCACCACTCACTACCACCACCACCGTCAACCATTCTCCAGTACTCACCTCACCACTCACCACCACCACCGTCAACCATTCTCCGGTACTCACCTCACCACTCACTACCACCACCACCGTCAACCATTCTCCAGTACTCGCCTCACCACCACCACCGTCAACCATTCTCCAGTACTCACCTCACCACTCACTACCACCACCGTCAACCATTCTCCAGTACTCACCTCACCACTCACTACCACCACCATCAACCATTCTCCAGTACTCACCTCACCACTCACTACCACCACCACCGTCAACCATTCTCCAGTACTCACCTCACCACCACCACCGTCAACCATTCTCCAGTACTCACCTCACCACTCACTACCACCACTGTCAACCATTCTCCAGTACTCACCTCACCACTCACTACCACCACCATCAACCATTCTCCAGTACTCACCTCACCACTCACTACCACCACCATCAACCATTCTCCAGTACTCACCTCACCACTCACTACCACCACCGGCAACCATTGTGTACCAACCGCTGTCTTTCTGAACTTTTCTCTACTGTTGCCTTTTAGCCGCCTGATCTAACTGACAAGTGCCACGGTCCGTGAGGTAGTAAGTCTGGCCACACGCAGAGTTGGGGCAACTGACCACAAGTGTATCATGGTGTTACGAATCAGAAAGTATCCGATTCTTACTATGATAATGTATGTATAATTATATATGCATCCCACCTCAGTTTGTCATATATGAATACAATTTCTATGTCGGAAAACCCGACAACATTTACTAACCTTTAATACAATATGCACAAAATATTGCTGCTAATTTTGTACAAACAAATTCAACAAAATATCTTAGTTATTCATTCAAAGAAAAGTAGATTGTTGTGGCTTTTTCCCCGAAGAAAACGGAATATCACTGCCATGTCGTCAAGAAATTCACCAGCAAATAATATTGGGAATTATTCTTAAAATATCAGTCTCTGGACTGTAAACATCATAAAAACATTTGCCTTGAACGAACTTAATTATCAGTATTAAAACAAATTAAATATAAAACCTCTTTCCACTTCTTGATAAAACGCATCTGGAGAAGATGCCGGAGGTGTGAGTGGGCCATTTAATTCAACAACAACAATGTCTCGCTTGAAGCCCGCTTGAAGCTTCGCAATTATTTCCCTGTAGATATAGTGTCATGGGGACAAACAAACGTCCCGTCATCAGCACGATCTTCATCAACAATAAGGGTAGTGTTGTGCACCCGATAACTCGTTAAATCTAGTCATTCCTGGCCAGTAATGTAGGTAGATTAAGGTATATTGGTTAGAACACGCAGCGAGCCACCCAAATGGGTAAATATAAACTAATAAATCATAATAATTATTTCCCCTGATATAGTCGTCATATATTGGTTACGATTATTACTGTGTCGTCAGACCCCACCCTGATCCGGTGCATTATACCAGAAAGAGACGGGAGACCTCTTAGGGAAAGTGCAACCCTCTAGATCAGGCTCTCCTGCACCTTGCACTGCCGGGTGGGTTAACATTGAGCAGCAACGACCAGAGCCACCATGATCTACCGAATCAAGGTACGATTTAGAGGGGACCGGACCCTTACCCGGTCAGAAATCTCGGATTTCTTCAGAACAACAATCAACGTTGCACCACTGGACGTCGTCGTCGATGATGAAGGACCCCCTCAACTGCTGAACCTGCCGAGGCCGTACAACGTCTATTTGACCCCATCATCCTTACTGCTCTCGAGGAGGCGCACATGTTCTTCACCCCACCACGACACTACCTAGCAGCCAGGACTGTTTTTATAAAGAGAGTGAACTCCCTTATCTCCGAAAAAGCTGAAATTGACATCGCTACCAGTATAATCGAAGATAACCCTTCCTTGACTGCAGTCACAGTAAAATTCATCCCTGCGCAGGACAGCCACCTCTCCACCATGAAGGTAACCTTCACCTCGCCTGAGGAAGCTACCTCTGCTACCACCAACGGCTTCCGGTGCTTCGGCCTCGCTTGCACACCCCGACAAATCAGCAAAGAACATTACTACCAGCTACGACAATGCTTTAAGTGCTATAGTTATGAGCACTTCACAAAACATTGCCCATCTCAGGACCAACGGTGCAGCAAGTGCGCCGAGAATCACCACTTCAAACAATGCACCAACGACTTCCTCAAATGCCTTCTCTGCCAAGGTCACCATACTGCCGTCTCTGCTGAGTGTCCACAAAGACGTGAAGAAATACAGAAGATGACCGGCGCCAGGCAAGCCAACACCACACGACGAGAACCGTCAACATTCAACGTGCAAGCCGCCAACTTTCCTCTGCTTCCGGGTGGGGCCGGAGCTTCTGCTCAGACTACATCCCATTGGGGCCCTGGGTCCCAGCCCGCCAGCCAATCATTGACGCAGCTGGGACAGCCACAACCCCACTCTGGTCATTCAACATGCCAGCCTTCACCACACCAGATGCTGCTCCCCAACAGGAATCACAGTGTCATAATGGGACTCATCCGCACTGCTGAAAGGATTGCAGGCACAAACACCAAACACCATCTACCTCAGTTTCGTTGTAAAATTTTACTCTTAAATCTAATCTTACCCTATTCCATTTATATTTTAAATTTATTTGTATTGATCTATATCATTTATTGAAATCAATTATTGATCTCATTTTTGTTCTTTTAATTAAATTCATACTAATTATAAGTTAAAACTAAGCTTAATAAAATTTATTATCTTTAAGATTATTTTACTTTACAATTATCATTTGTCAAATTTTTTTATATATTCATCTTGACAGTCTCTACTGATTTGTTGTTCTCTCCACCAAACTTGTGTATCCTCCATGACTATCTAGTGACCTTAATTCTACCTCTAATTGTTTCAATTCTTTTGTTTACTTGCATTTATTGTTGTGTCTTGCCATAATTATTCTCTAATTTAGCAGACTCAATACTTTGTAAGCTCTTATTGTATTGTTATATTATTATATTGTTGTGTTTTGCTATAATTACTTTCTATTTTACAGCAGATTTGTTTTCATCTGTTCCTGTAACTGCTTATCTTATTGTATCGTGACATTCTTATCTATATTGATATATATTATCTATCTATTGTTACTTACAGTGTACCTGAGAGTACTTGTAAGCAATCTACCTCATTTTGCATTTTTGCTCAATTTGTTTTTGTATTGCTTAGTCTTGTTTATATTTTTGTTTTGTATATCTATATCTTGTGTTGTGTATAGTCCATGTTTATATGTTTTTTCTTTAATCTCATTTATTACCTAGGTTGCCTAGCCTAGCCATACTCCCTTACTCCATTGTACCCCTGTAAGCCCCTTTTGTGTTTGTTTTGCACAGTATTGTGTACATTTTTTTTTTCTCCCTATTTTATAGCTTATTTCTACCTTGTAATTTGCCTTTCTTCCCTTGTTTTTCCTGCAATCAGCTTTTTTTATGCAGACAAGTATAGACCCAGAACTTAACCTCTTATCCACTATCTATGACAATAATCACTTTAATGATCTAAATTGCAGCACATGATGTAAACAATGTAGTAACTCATTATCACAATATCTCTGTAATCAATTTGAACGTTAGTTCCCTAGGTAAACACTTCGATGATGTTAGTGCCTTGATTGAAGCTATTGACAACAAATTCTCTTTTATTATACTTACTGAAACATGGTTGAAAGATGATACTACTCAACTCTTTAACATGCCTAACTACTCAGCAATTCACAACTGTCGTCAACTTCAGAGAGGTGGTGGCACTGCTCTTTACTACCACCAAGAACTAACATGCTTAAAAGAAATTAGAACTAGAGACTGCTATGGGGAGTATATCTTCGCCAGCTTCAGAGTCAAGGGTGCCGAGTCTGTCCTGTCTGTGGGTGCAGTTTATAGAATTCCTAACACTGATGTGTCCGAATTCAACTCAAACCTTAGAAATCTAATACTTGATAACAGATTGAACAAAAACCACCTAATTATCGCAGGGGACTTTAATATTGACCTCTGCGAGCCAGAACACCCTACTGCTGTTAGCTTCCTCAACTGTATGAATTCCTGCTTCCTCATACCCTTAATCATTAGACCTACTAGAATCACTGATAGCACTGCCACGACTCTAGATCACATCTGGACAAACTTAACCTCTCCGCTTACTTCAGGTATAATCACCGATAGCACTAACCATTACCCCACATTTCTCTTAACTAACATTAGCAAACCACCTCTTGAGTCAAGAGAGATACGTTTTAGACTACACAATGAAGCTGCTATAGACAATTTTATAACTGCTACTGATAATGTCAACTGGGAGTCCGAGTTAGGTAACATAGAGGACATCAACCTAGCAGTTCAATCTTTTCTTCAAAAAACTCTTAGCCTTTATAATACCCACTGTCCTATGCTTACAAAACAAGTCACAACCAAAAGGCTTAACAATCCCTGGCTTACAAAGGGAATACTTAAATCTATTAATAAAAAACATGACCTTGAGAAGAAGTATAGGTTAGGAATTGTCTCCAAAGAATTCTCAAAGAATTACTCATTATTGCTATCTAAGATAATTAGACGAGCCAAAACTAAATACTACGAAGATAAATTTACCCAAATAAAGAGTAACATTAAACAAACTTGGAGAACAATTTCACAAATATTGGGATCAAAGAAGTCTATAAATAACAAACCGACTCTCCTGTCTAATAACGATGGTCACCTTTCAGCCTCTGATTCTGCTATTGAGTTCAATAGGTTCTTCTCTTCCATTGGTTCATCCCTTGCTAATGATATTCCATCTTCCAGTACTGACATTAGGGACTATCTTACGGGTAACTATCCACAGTCTCTGTACCTAAAGCCTATTAATTCCACTGACGTCAATGAGATAATCCTTTCCCTTAAAACCAAGTCTGGTGCCCTTGAGGAGATACCAACTTTAATCTACAAAAAAGCCTCCAGATCTTTAGCCCCTGCTATTGCTTTGCTCTTCAACAAGTCACTTGAACTCCAAACCTTTCCAGATATTCTAAAAAAAGCGAGAGTAACGCCTGTCCACAAATGTGGTGATCTCACAGATGTTAACAACTACAGACCTATATCAATCCTGCCAAACTTGTCAAAAATTTTTGAAAAACTAATCTATAAGCAGCTTTACTCATATCTAGCCAAACTCAATATACTTAGCCCTTGCCAATATGGCTTCAGGCCCAAAAAAAGCACTAACGATGCACTTATTAGTATGCTTAACTCGATTCATACAGCTCTTGATAAAAATGAGTTCCCTGTTGGGTTATTTGTGGACCTGCGTAAAGCTTTCGATACTGTCAACCACCAAAACCTTCTTCTTAAATTACATCATTATGGTGTCAGAGGACACTCCCTACAATACCTCAAATCCTACCTTACTGACAGGCTCCAATGTGTTTCTGTGAATAATACAATTTCTCCCACCCTACCCATCAACATTGGTGTTCCCCAGGGCAGCATACTTGGCCCTCTCCTCTTTCTCATCTACATTAATGACCTTCCAAATGCCTCCCAACACCTCAAACCAATTCTATTTGCTGACGACACAACCTTCATTTACTCCAGTCCTGATCCCCTTGCTCTAAATGCCACAGTAAATACTGAGCTTAATAAAGTCCATCTGTGGCTAACTGCCAACAAACTCACCCTTAACATTGACAAAACTTTCTATATTCTGTTTGGCAATAAATCCTCTAATCAAATAAATCTCAAAATAAACAATACCCAAATTTGTAACAAATTAGATGGCAAATTCCTTGGCATTCTCATTGACCACAAGCTGAATTTCCAGGGACACATTCTAAACATATAAAAAAAAGTTGCAAAAACTGTGGGCATTCTTTCTAAGATCAGATATTATGTACCACGCCCTGCCCTGGTGACACTCTATTACTCCCTTATCTATCCATATCTCAACTATGGTATTTGTGCTTGGGGCTCTACTACCCAAAATCACTTACGTCCTCTAATTACTGAACACAAAGCTGCTATTAGGACAATATCCAATTCTGGCCCCAGAGATCACTCGGTACCCCTACTCAAATCTCTGAACATGTTAGACATTAAGTCACTGCACATTCTCTCATGTGTATTATACATATATAAAACGCTAAACTATAATGCCAATCCTGATCTCAAAAGCTTCATAGAAGGTTGTAACAGAACCTATGAGCACCACACCAGAAATAAATACAGTTTTGATATTCCTAGAGTACGACTTAATCAAACCAGAAATGCTCTACAAATCAAGGGGCCCAGAATGTGGAATGACCTTCCCAACCATGTTAAAGACTGTACCTCTCTCAACCAGTTTAAGTTAAAAACGAAGCTATACCTAATAAATTCCCTGTAACTCACCTTACCCCTCTGTTGTCAACCCATGTATGTTTTTTGTTTTTTTTTGTTTTTCAAATCAACGCTGTTTGAATGTAATTTTCTGTAATAATTTGTAATTGTATTTGTGCTGCTTTTTCAACAAAGTTCCCCCCTCTTTTACCTCTATTTTTATTTGTACTCAACACATCTTATTCTTTTTACCCATTAGTTTTAAGCATAAGAACATAAGAATAAGAACATAAGAACAAAGGTAACTGCAGAAGGCCTATTGGCCCATACGAGGCAGCTCCTATTCTATAATCACCCAATCCCACTCATATACTTGTCCAACCCGTGCTTGAAACAATCGAGGGACCCCACCTCCACAATGTTACGCGGCAATTGGTTCCACAAATCAACAACCCTGTTACTGAACCAGTATTTACCCAAGTCTTTCCTAAATAAGGGGCCTTAAGAAGACTTTGATAAAGCCGCCTTCAAACGCCATAGCAACCTCTAATTCATTTGACGTTTTGGAGGACGAGTGCTGTGGAGAGACTGTGGATCACGCAAAAGGGAAAGCAACGAAGAGAGCGCAGGCCCCTCAGAGGGTAAAGGAAGTACCTAAGCAAACATTAGTTGTGGGAGATTCCCAGATAAGGTATTTGGATAGAACGTTTTGTGCTAGAGATAGGGGGAACAGGTTAAGGGTTTGCTATCCCGGAGCTGGCATTGGTGATATTATAAACAACATGAATGATATTATGGCTGGTAATGGGAACAATCCCATTATTTGCATTAGCGTGGGAGGAAATGATGTTGGTCGAGTTAGGAGTGAGGAACTGATTCAGAGGTATAAAACAGCCATAGAGTTAGTTAGGAGCAAGGGAGGAATCCCGATCATATGTGGCATTCTTCCAAGAAAAGGAGTGGGAAATGAATGGATATCGAGGGCACTTGGTGTCAATTGCCGGCTGGAAAGATATTGCAAATCAAATGCAATATCTTTCATAGACAACTGGGAACACTTCTATGGAAGAAATGAAATGTATGCTCGTGATGGGGTGCATCTATCGAGAGCTGGGGTTGTTGCTGTTGCGAACTCGTTAGAAGAAGTGGTTAGAGGTGTTTGTTTGGGTTTAAACTGTTAGTAGATAGAGGTATGGGAATTGATTTGGAGAAAGGAGGTAATAAAAGTATGTGTTTGTGGGAGAAAGGAATTGGCAAAACGACCAGGGAAAGAGAAGGTCCGCAAAATAACAATTCACTTAGGGTATATTACACTAACAGTAGAAGTCTAAGAAATAAAATTAACGAATTAAATGCTCTTGTCTGCACAGAAAAAATAGATATTATTGCACTTACCGAAACGTGGATGAATGTAGAAAATAGAGAACTATTAGCTGAATATCAAATATATGGATTTAAACTATTTCACACAGATAGATATATTAGACGAGGAGGTGGAGTAGCCATATATGTTAGGGACAATTTGAAATGTAGTCTCAAAGAGGGAATCAAAACAGAGCCACACACAGAAACTATTTGGATTGAATTAAACGAAAAAGCTAATAATATTATAATAGGAGTAATATATAGGCCACCAAATTTAGACAGAATGGAAGCAAAGCATCTATGGGATGAAATATCTAGAGCATCTAGATCTAACAGTATTTATGTCATGGGTGACTTTAATTTTAGCGGAATAAACTGGTTGAACAAAACAGGGAATAGTGAAGCAGAAGATTTTCTAGAATTAATTGACGATTGCTTTCTTACGCAACACATTAAGGAACCAACACGGGAAAATAATATTTTAGATTTAGTGTTAACTAACAGGGAAACGCAAATTAATGACATCGAAATAGGGAGTGAGCTAGGGAGCAGTGATCACAGAGAAATCAGATTTAGCATAGAATGGAATAGACCAGTAGGAGAAAATTCTGTTAAAGTGCCAGATTTTCGTAAAGCTGATTTTAATAGCCTAAGAAATTTTTTGGGTCAAATTGATTGGAAAGTCTTGGGTATGGGGTGTGGGCCGGTCTTGGAGCGAGACATGAACCCAGCGATAGGTGACTTAAATGGGGATTTCGATGTGGATTCAATATATAACTTATTTAAGAATATTCTAAACAAAGCACAGGAACGTAGTATACCATACAAATTGAATAGATCGAATACTAATGACCCAAAGTGGATAACAAAGAATTTGAAGAACCTTATAGGTAAAAAGAGAGCTTGGTACAAAAGGATTAAAAATGGGGAGGTCACTTTAGAACAGGAATTCGTACAACTGGTTAGAAATGTTAAAAAAGAGATAAGGAAAGCAAAAAGAAACTATGAAGTTCGCATAGCAGGGCAAGCAAAGACAAATCCTAAAGGGTTTTTTCAGTTATATCGTACTAAGACTAGGGAAAGGATAGGTCCATTAAAAACTGAGACAGGTCAAATAACAGATAGTGATGAAGAGATGAGTAGTATTTTTAATAAATATTTTGTATCTGTATTTACTAAAGAGGAACTTAACAATATGCCTTCAGCCGAACAAGTCTATGTGGGTGGGGACGAGGACAGGTTGACGAGTTTAACAGTTACCAGGGAGGATGTTCTTAAACAAATAGTAAAACTCAAACCAAACAAATCCCCAGGGCCGGATGAAGTGTTTGCCAGGGTGCTTAAAGAATGCAAAGAGGAGCTTTGTGACCCACTGTCAACCATATTTAATAAATCAATAGAGTCAGGCAGAGTGCCAGAGTTTTGGAAAGTTGCTAATGTGATACCAGTTTTTAAGAAAGGAGATAGATCACTTGCGTCTAACTATCGACCAATTAGCCTAACGTCTATTGTGGGAAAGTTACTCGAATCTATAATAGCAAATAAAATTCGTCTTCATCTTGAAAAACATAAATTAATAATTGAGTCGCAACATGGTTTTATAAATGGCCGTTCATGTTTAACAAATTTGTTATCTTTTTATTCTAGCATTGTTGAGGCAGTTGATAGTGGTAAGGATTGCGATGTTGTATACCTTGACTTTAGCAAAGCTTTTGATACAGTGCCACATGAAAGACTGATTAAAAAGATAGAGTCTCATGGTATTGGGGGTGCTATATTAAGCTGGATTAGGGCATGGCTATACCAAAGGAAACAGAGAGTTAGTATAAATGGAATCAAGTCAGAGTGGGAAAATGTTGTAAGTGGAGTGCCTCAAGGCTCTGTCCTGGGACCTCTGTTGTTTATAATATATATAAATGATTTAGATTCAGGTTTGAGTAGCAACATTTGCAAATTTGCCGATGATACGAAAATCGGTAGGGAAATTAATTCGGAGGAGGACTCACTATCACTTCAAGTTGATCTAGATAGGGTTTTGAAATGGTCAAAGGATTGGCAGATGCAGTTTAATGCTGATAAATGTAAAGTTCTGAGGTTAGGTAATGATGATAGAGTTACAAGATACGAGCTAGATGGTGTTGTGATTGCGAAGTCGGATTGCGAAAGGGATCTGGGAGTTATGATTAGTAAGAATTTAAAACAAAAGGATCAATGCATAAATGTTCGTAATAAGGCAAATCGGACACTTGGATTTATTAATCGCAGCGTTAGTAACAAGACACCTGGTGTGGTTCTCAAGCTATATCTTGCTCTAGTTAGGCCCCATTTAGATTATGCAGTTCAGTTTTGGTCGCCATATTATAGAATGGATATAAATTCACTTGAACGTGTCCAGCGTAGGATGACTAAGTTAATTCCCCAAATTAGAAATCTTTCATATGAAGAAAGATTAACAAAGCTTAAGTTGCATTCACTGGAAAGGCGAAGAGTTAGGGGTGACATGATAGAGGTTTACAAGTGGATGAATGGACATAACCGGGGGGATATTAATAGGGTATTAAAAGTATCAACACAGGACAGAACACGAAACAATGGGTATAAATTGGATAAGTTTAGATTTAGGAAAGACTTGGGTAAATACTGGTTCAGTAACAGGGTTGTTGATTTGTGGAACCAATTGCCGCGTAACATTGTGGAGGTGGGGTCCCTCGATTGTTTCAAGCACGGGTTGGACAAGTATATGAGTGGGATTGGGTGGTTATAGAATAGGAGCTGCCTCGTATGGGCCAATAGGCCTTCTGCAGTTACCTTTGTTCTTATGTTCTTATGTTCTAAATCTAAACTTATCCAATTTATATCCATTGTTTCGTGTTCTGTCCTGTGTTGATACTTTTAAAACCCTATTAATATCCCCCCGGTTATGTCCATTCATCCACTTGTAAACCTCTATCATGTCACCCCTAACTCTTCGCCTTTCCAGTGAATGCAACTTAAGCTTTGTTAATCTTTCTTCATATGAAAGATTTCTAATTTGGGGAATTAACTTAGTCATCCTACGCTGGACACGTTCAAGTGAATTTATATCCATTCTATAATATGGCGACCAAAACTGAACTGCATAATCTAAATGGGGCCTAACTAGAGCAAGATATAGCTTGAGAACCACACCAGGTGTCTTGTTACTAACGCTGCGATTAATAAATCCAAGTGTCCGATTTGCCTTATTACGAACATTTATGCATTGATCCTTTTGTTTTAAATTCTTACTAATCATAACTCCCAGATCCCTTTCGCAATCCGACTTCGCAATCACAACACCATCTAGCTCGTATCTTGTAACTCTATCATCATTACCTAACCTCAGAACTTTACATTTATCAGCATTAAACTGCATCTGCCAATCCTTTGACCATTTCAAAACCCTATCTAGATCAACTTGAAGTGATAGTGAGTCCTCCTCCGAATTAATTTCCCTACCGATTTTCGTATCATCGGCAAATTTGCAAATGTTGCTACTCAAACCTGAATCTTAATCATTTATATATATTATAAACAACAGAGGTCCCAGGACAGAGCCTTGAGGCACTCCACTTACAACATTTTCCCACTCTGACTTGATTCCATTTATACTAACTCTCTGTTTCCTTTGGTATAGCCATGCCCTAATCCAGCTTAATATAGCACCCCCAATACCATGAGACTCTATTTTTTTTAATCAGTCTTTCATGTGGCACTGTATCAAAAGCTTTGCTAAAGTCAAGGTATACAACATCGCAATCCTTACCACTATCAACTGCCTCAACAATGCTAGAATAAAAAGATAACAAATTTGTTAAACATGAACGGCCATTTATAAAACCATGTTGCGACTCAATTATTAATTTATGTTTTTCAAGATGAAGACGAATTTTATTTGCTATTATAGATTCGAGTAACTTTCCCACAATAGACGTTAGGCTAATTGGTCGATAGTTAGACGCAAGTGATCTATCTCCTTTCTTAAAAACTGGTATCACATTAGCAACTTTCCAAAACTCTGGCACTCTGCCTGACTCTATTGATTTATTAAATATGGTTGACAGTGGGTCACAAAGCTCCTCTTTGCATTCTTTAAGCACCCTAGCAAACACTTCATCCGGCCCTGGGGATTTGTTTGGTTTGAGTTTTACTATTTGTTTAAGAACATCCTCCCTGGTAACTGCTAAACTCGTCAACCTGTCCTCGTCCCCACCCACATAGACTTGTTCGGCTGAAGGCATATTGTTAAGTTCCTCTTTAGTAAATACAGATACAAAATATTTATTAAAAATACTACTCATCTCTTCATCACTATCTGTTATTTGACCTGTCTCAGTTTTTAATGGACCTATCCTTTCCCTAGTCTTAGTACGATATAACTGAAAAAACCCTTTAGGATTTGTCTTTGCTTGCCCTGCTATGCGAACTTCATAGTTTCTTTTTGCTTTCCTTATCTCTTTTTTAACATTTCTAACCAGTTGTACGAATTCCTGTTCTAAAGTGACCTCCCCATGTTTAATCCTTTTGTACCAAGCTCTCTTTTTACCTATAAGGTTCTTCAAATTCTTTGTTATCCACTTTGGGTCATTAGTATACGATCTATTCAATTTGTATGGTATACTACGTTCCTGTGCTTTGTTTAGAATATTCTTAAATAAGTTATATATTGAATCCACATCGAAATCCCCATTTAAGTCACCTATCGCTGGGTTCATGTCTCGCTCCAAGACCGGCCCACACCCCATACTCAAGCCTTTCCAATCAATTTGACCCAAAAAAATTCTTAGGCTATTAAAATCAGCTTTTCGAAAGTCTGGCACTTTAACAGAATTTTCTCCTACTGGTCTATTCCATTCTATGCTAAATCTGATTTCTTTGTGATCACTGCTCCCTAGCTCACTCCCTATTTCGATGTCATTAATTTGCGTTTCCCTGTTAGTTAACACTAAATCTAAAATATTATTTTCCCGTGTTGGTTCCTTAATGTGTTGCGTAAGAAAGCAATCGTCAATTAATTCTAGAAAATCTTCTGCTTCACTATTCCCTGTTTTGTTCAACCAGTTTATTCCGCTAAAATTAAAGTCACCCATGACATAAATACTGTTAGATCTAGATGCTCTAGATATTTCATCCCATAGATGCTTTGCTTCCATTCTGTCTAAATTTGGTGGCCTATATATTACTCCTATTATAATATTATTAGCTTTTTCGTTTAATTCAATCCAAATAGTTTCTGTGTGTGGCTCTGTTTTGATTCCCTCTTTGAGACTACATTTCAAATTGTCCCTAACATATATGGCTACTCCACCTCCTCGTCTAATATATCTATCTGTGTGAAATAGTTTAAATCCATATATTTGATATTCAGCTAATAGTTCTCTATTTTCTACATTCATCCACGTTTCGGTAAGTGCAATAACATCTATTTTTTCTGTGCAGACAAGAGCATTTAATTCGTTAATTTTATTTCTTAGACTTCTACTGTTAGTGTAATATACCCTAAGTGAATTGTTATTTTGCGGACCTTCTCTTTCCCTGATCGTTTTGCCAATTTCTTTCTCCCACAAACACATACTTTTATTACCTCCTTCCTCCAAATCAATTCCCATACCTCTATCTACTAACAGTTTAAACCCAAACAAACACCTCTAACCACTTCTTCTAGCGAGTTCGCAACAGCAACAACCCCAGCTCTCGATAGATGCACCCCATCACGAGCATACATTTCATTTCTTCCATAGAAGTGTTCCCAGTTGTCTATGAAAGATATTGCATTTGATTTGCAATATCTTTCCAGCCGGCAATTGACACCAAGTGCCCTCGATATCCATTCATTTCCCACTCCCTTTCTTGGAAGAATGCCACATATGATCGGGATTCCTCCCTTGCTCCTAACTAACTCTATGGCTGTTTTATACCTCTGAATCAGTTCCTCACTCCTGACTCGACCAACATCATTTCCTCCCACGCTAATGCAAATAATGGGATTGTTCCCATTACCAGCCATAATATCATTCATGTTGTTTATAATATCACCAATGCCAGCTCCGGGATAGCAAACCCTTAACCTGTTCCCCCTATCTCTAGCACAAAACGTTCTATCCAAATACCTTATCTGGGAATCTCCCACAACTAATGTTTGCTTAGGTACTTCCTTTACTTTCTGAGGGGCCTGCGCTTCCTTTCTCTTCGTTGCTTTCCCTTTTGCGCGATCCACAGTCTCTCCACAGCACTCGTCCTCCAAAACGTCAAATGAATTTGAAGTTGCTATGGCGTTTGAAGGCGGCTTTATCAAAGTCTTCTTAAGGCCCCTGTCTTTCGCAACTCTCCAAGACGAGGTCCCTTTACTGCTGGTCTCCTCCTTCGTTACTTCTCGTTGTTTTTTAAGCTGACGCACCTCCTCCCGCAGAGAGTCCAACTCTGTCCTCAGGGCTCCCACTAGAGTCACCAGGTCCTTCACTACAACTTCCATATTGCTATGATAATATAACAACACTCAGGAGCTCCGGTTAACACAACCTCTCACTGTGACTTCACCTGACCGACTGCAAGCTTTAGTCATTAATGTTTTTCCTGCCCGAAACGCTTTGCGTAATAGTGGCTTTAGGCATTGTATGTACTAGCTCTATCTATAAAGCCAACAAACTTTGTAAAATCTCTTTATGTATGTACCTTACCTAAATAAAATTATTATTATTATTATATATATACCAAGGAATTTGTACGAATTCTAAACATCATGTACACTGACAATGGTCTACCAACATTTACTGTTCCTGAAGAACTCTTCACAACTACAGCCTCAGCCAACGCCAGGGCTACGACTTCAGCAACAATTTCGTCGACCAGGCCTCCTGGTTGCTGGAGTGATCAACCAGGCTGTTGGACGCAGCTGCTCGCAGCCTGACGTACGAGTCACAGCCTTAGTGTGTCACACGAGTCTAGCGGAATATATTTCCAACGCAAACATTTCATCTATGGAGAAGGCTATTGATCGGGCTCAGACTTTTCAACATAATTGTTGCTATTCACAGGTCCTCAGGTTTGTGGGTAGATCCTCCTGATACGAGCAACCCTTTCAGAGAAATGTTGCTTTTCATTTCCGCCAACGAACCCCCACAAAGTCCCTGGAATCATCACTGGCCGCTGGCCCGTCTGGTCATGAAAACGGTGCTTACCAGCAAACAGGTGCTAGGTTCTCAATCTCAGGCTGGTATGGATGCAAAATTAGACAAACTTGCAGGTATGGATGCAAAATCAGACAAAATGGTTTCGGGAATCTCAGGGGTTCAAGACAAATTGGACGATGTGTGCGAGGGTTTGAGGCATCTTACAGCCGCTATTGTGTCACCTCATAATCATCGCAGCCTGTCACCTAGGCGGAGTAATGAATGTTACCGATGTGGGGAAGGTGGTCACTTTACTTGGGAATGTCCAGGATCCAGGGGTGGCTGGGACGAAACCCGCCAACAGGTGGAACATAAGAACATAGGAACAAAGGTAACTGCAGAAGGCCTATTGGCCCATACGAGGCAGCTCCTATCTATAAGCACCCAATCCCACTCATATACTTATCCAACCCGCGCTTGAAACAATCGAGGGACCCCACATCCACCACGTTACGCGGCAATTGGTTCCACAAATCAACAACCCTGTTACTGAACCAGTATTTACCCAAGTCTTTCCTAAATCTAAACTTATCCAATTTATACCCATTGTTTCGTGTTATGTCTTGTGTTGATATTTTTAATACCCTATTAATATCCCCCCCTGTTATGTCCATTCATCCACTTGTAAACCTCTATCATGTCACCCCTAACTCTTCGCCTTTCCAGTGAATGCAACTTAAGCTTTGTTAATCTTTCTTCATATGAAAGATTTCTAATTTGGGGAATTAACTTAGTCATTCTACGTTGGACACGTTCAAGTGAATTTATATCCATTCTATAATACGGCGACCAAAACTGAACTGCATAATCGAAATGGGGCCTAACCAGAGCAAGATATAGCTTAAGAACCACACCAGGTGTCTTGTTACTAACGCTTCGATTAATAAATCCCAGTGTCCTATTCGCCTGATTACGAACATTCATGCATTGATCCTTTTGTTTTAAATTCTTACTAATCATAACTCCCAGATCCCTTTCGCAATCTCAACACCATCTAGCTCGTATCTTGTAACTATCATCATTACCTAGCCTCAGAACTTTACATTTATCAGCATTAAACTGCATTTGCCAATCATTTGACCATTTCAAAACCCTATCTAGATCAACTTGAAGTGATAGTGAGTCCTCCTCCGAATTAATTTCCCTACCGATTTTCGTATCATCGGCGAATTTGCAAATGTTGCTACTCAAACCTGAATCTAAATCATTTATATATATTATAAACAACAGAGGTCCCAGGACAGAGCCCTGAGGTACTCCACTAACAACATTATCCCACTCTGACTTAACCCCATTTATACTAACTCTCTGTTTCCTTTGGAATAGCCATGCCCTAATCCAACTTAATATAGCACCCCCAATACCATGAGCTTCTATTTTTTTAATTAGTCTTTCATGAGGCACTGTATCAAAAGCTTTGCTAAAGTCAAGGTACACAACATCACAATCCTTACCACTATCAACTGCCTCAACTTTGCTGGAATAAAAAGTTAGCAAATTTGTTAAACATGAACGGCCATTTGTAAAACCATGTTGCGACTCATTTATTAATTTATGTTTTTCAAGATGGAGACGAATTGTATTTGCAATTATTGATTCAAGTAACTTTCCCACAATAGACATTAGGCTAATTGGCCGATAGTTTGATGCAAGTGATCTATCTCCTTTCTTTAAAATTGGTACCACATTAGCTACCTTCCATGACTCTGGCACTCTGCCTGACTCTATTGATTTATTAAATATGGTAGACAGTGGCTCGGAAAGCTCCTCTTTGCATTCTTTAAGCACCCTGGCAAACACTTCATCCGGCCCTGGGGATTTGTTTGGTTTTAGTTGTTCTAATTGTTTAATTACATCCTCCCTGGTAACTGCTAAACTAGTCAACCTGTCCTCATCCCCACCCACATAGACTTGTTCGGCTGAAGGCATATTGTTAAGTTCTTCTTTAGTAAATACAGATATAAAATATTTGTTAAAAATACTACTCATCTCCTTGTCATTATCCGTTATTTGACCTGTCTCAGATTTTAATGGACCTATCCTTTCCCTAGTCTTAGTTCGATATAACTGAAAAAACCCTTTAGGATTTGACTTTGCTTGCTGTGCTATGCGAACTTCATAGTTTCTTTTTTGCTTTCCTAATCTCTTTTTTAACATTTCTAACCAGTTGTATGAATTCCTGTTCTAAACTGACTTCCCCATTCTTAATCCTTTTGTACCAAGCTCTCTTTTTACCTATAAGGTTCTTTAAATTATTTGTTATCCACTTTGGGTCATTAGTATTCGATCTATTCAATTTGTATGGTATACTACGTTCCTGTGCTTTGTTTAGAATAATCTTAAATAAGTTATATATTAAATCCACATCGAAATCCCCATTTACATCACCTATCGCTGGGTTCATGTCTCGCTCCAAGACCGGCCCACACCCCATACCCAAGACTTTCCAATCTATTTGACCCAAAAAATTCTTAGGCTATTAAAATCAGCTTTTCGAAAATCTGGCACTTTAACAGAATTTTCTCCTACAGGTCTATTCCATTCTATGCTAAATCTGATTACTTTGTGATCACTGTTCCCTAGCTCACTCCCTATTTCGATGTCATTAATTTGTGTTTCCCTGTTAGTTAACACTAAATCTAAAATATTATTTTCCCGCGTTGGTTCCTTAATGTGTTGCGTAAGAAAGCAATCGTCAATTAATTCTAGAAAATCTTCTGCTTCACTATTCCGTGTTTTGTTCACCCAGTTTATTCCACTAAAATTAAAGTCACCAATGACATATATACTGTTAGATCTAGATGCTCTAGATATTTCATCCCATAGATGCTTTGCTTCCATTCTGTCTAAATTTGGTGGCCTATATATAACTTCTATTATAATATTATTTGCTTTTTCGTTTAATTCTATCCAAATAGTTTCTGTGTGAGGCTCAGTTTTGATTCCCTCTTTGAGACTACATTTCAAATTGTCCCTAACATATATGGCTACTCCCCCTCCTCGTCTAATATATCTGTGTGAAATAGTTTAAATCCATTTATTTGATATTCAGCTAATAGTTCTCTATTTTCTACATTCATCCACGTTTCGGTAAGTGCAATAATATCTATTTTTTCTGTGCAGACAAGAGCATTTAATTCGTTAATTTTATTTTTTAGACTTCTACTGTTAGTGTAATATACCCTAAGTGAATTGTTATTTTTAGGCCCTTTTCTTTCCCTGATCATTTTGCTAATTCTTTTCTCCCACGAACACATACTTTTATTACCTCCTTCCTCCAAATCAATTCCCATGCCACTATCTACTAACAGTTTAAACCCAAACAAACACCTCTAACCACTTCTTCCAACGAGTTCGCAACAGCAACAACCCCAGCCCTCGATAGATGCACCCCATCACGAGCATACATTTCATTTCTTCCATAGAAGTGTTCCCAGTTGTCTATGAAAGATATTGCATTTGATTTGCAATATCTTTCCAGCCTGCAATTGACACCAAGTGCCCTCGACATCTATTCATTTCCCACTCCCTTTCTTGGAAGAATGCCACATATGATCGGGATTCCTCCCTTGCTCCTAACTAATTCAATGGCTGTCCTGAATCTCTGTATTAGTTCCTCACTCCTAACTCGCCCAACATCATTACCCCCTGCACTAATACAAATTCCCATGGGTTTGTTCCCATTTCCCGTCATAATATCATTCATGTTTCCAACAATATCACCAATTCCAGCTCCCGGATAGCAAACCCTTAATCTGTTCCCCCTATCTCTGGCACAAAACGTTCTGTCTAATGGCACAAAACGTTCTGTCTAATGAAACATTCTGGCAGCAAGTTGCATGTTTCATTCAATGATGAGAATTTGTCTTTAAACATAGACGGGTCTGCTGAACAGGCCTAGATCTGACCCACTTTGTACCAGGCCAGCAGTGTGTGGCTGAACCACATGTGAGGATGCCAGAACATCCTCAAGGGCCTGGAGATCGTACCTTCCAAATACCCCCCCCCCCCAAAGGGACATCCACCCGGAAGGTAGGCAGACCTATCAGGCATTATCTGACTGTGTGGCTGACATGTCTGCACCTGCCGACATAAGGAACATAGGTGTAAGCACAAATGGTGAGTCTCAAGGAGAGAAAGGCTCGTATCAACAACAGGGGGTAGGTTTAAATTTTGTAGCAAGTATGTGACGAGGAAGAGTTAACTAAAGAAGAGGATAGTTTTTTCTCCATGGAGAGTGAGATAGACACAGTTCATACACCCTCGAACACTGACGAGCAAGATGCGGAGGAGCAAGAACAAATAACTATCAGGCAGCTCAGATCCGGTTCCATGTTCTGGATTTCGATTCAGGTGGTGAATGTAACAAAGAGCAATAGTGGATACGGATGCAGAAGTTACAATTATTTCTCACGAGATCCCCCAAAAGCTAATATCCCCACCACAGGTAATAAGGCAAATTACCCTCAACACAGCTGGGAAATGTATGTGCATTCCTGGAACGCTGGTAGGTCCTGTTACATTACCAATTGCAGGAGAAATATATAAAGTAAACGTGTATGTGGCCCCAATTGAAGATGACATGTTACTAGGGCTGGATTTTATGAAAAGCCAGGGTATCAGCACAGCCCTAACCAAATCTCATATGATATTACAGGGGCAGGTAATTCTCATGCAGTTAGGGATGGAAGGTGCACATAACCCTAGCCTAGACCCTTGCATAGCTAAAGTAGCAGTGTTCCAATACACTGTTATCCCACCGCATTCGGTTGCCAAAGTCAAATGTGAACTGGACAAAAGTATGCCCCAGTGTGTAGCGGAGCAATTGGAGGATGGGCAAGTGCCGGTCGTTCACACACTCCATCAGGAGGGGGAACTTGAGGATATGTATACTCAATGTGACGGGACGGAATATCACACTAAAGAGGCAAATGCATGTGGCCTATGCAGAGGCGGCATGGTTAATTCTACCTAGATTTTGCCCAACTGTGGCAGTAAGGACAGTGGGGAAGGTATCAAAGGAAACCCAAGGCAATTTACCCTCCCCCCCCCTTCATATGATGAATATGCTACAGGGCATTGAAGAAACACTGATAGCAGAACAGGTGGGCCAACTGACCAACCCGTTATGGACTTTTCAGGACATCTTTGCCCCAAGTGAATTTGACCTGGGATCGTTAAGTTCAAGGAGGTATTTCACTACATCAACACAGTCAATGCAAGGCCCGTGAAAAAGAAAATTCAACGAACACCAGCATATTTTGCACAAGAGGAAAAAGGACATCTTCAGCGCATGCTTGATGCTGGTATCATCCAACCATAAATGTCTTTGTGGGCATTGGCACCAGTCCTAGTGAGGAAAAGGGATGCATCTGTTCAATGGTGTGTAGATTACCACGAGCTGAACTCCCGCACCATAAAGGATGTGTACCCGCTCCCCTTAGTTGAGTGCCTGGACACATTGGCGGGAAATGAATGGTTCAGTAAGCAAGACGCCAACTCGGATTACTACCTGATCAACATAGCAGAGGAAGATTGGAAAAAGATGGCATTTATCACCAAATATGGGCTGTTCGAATTTAAGAAAATGGCTTTCGGTCTTTGTAATGTCCCAGCCACCTATGCCAGAATCATGAATCTGGTATTATGGGAGCTAAACTGGGAAACTGTGCTAACCTTCTTGGATGATATCCTAGTGCTGGGTGATTCATTCCAAAATCACCTCTCCAACCTAGCACAGGTGTTCGAGAGATTCAGAACTTATGGCTAATCCCTGAAACCACAAAAATGTGCTCTCTTTAAGAAGTGTGTTAAATTCCCAGGCAGAGTAGTTAACAGAACGGGGCTAGAATTGGGACAAGATGCAGTAGCGAGATGGCAGACTCCTAGGTCATCCAAAGACGTGGAAAGAGTCTTAGGACGAGCCAACTACCATCGAGCCTTTGTAAAGGGATTTGCGGAGTTAGCTGCCCCCTATATGCACTGACTGGAGTAAACAGATTTGAATGGGGAGACAAACACCACGATGCCCTTGTGTCTATCAAAAATGGCTTTAATGCTATCTTCTGTTTTGGGGCTACCTAATAGACATGACCCCTTTACCCTGGACACCGATGCCTCCAACTGGGCGATAGGTGCAGAGCTGCTACAGACTCAAGAAGGACGAGAAAAGATAATTGCCTACGCCAGTTTTGCATTAACCCCGGAACAGAGAAGGTATTGTACTACTATGAAGAGTTACTGACAGTCGTTAGGTTCACCAGACTTTTTCGAAAGTATCTCTTGGGGCGGCCTTTTATAATTTGTACCAACCACGGCAGTTTGGTTTGGCTGACTAGGTTAAAGAATCCCCAAGACCAATTAGTTCGTTGGCTGGAGATGAGCCAATTGGATTTAAAGATCTAACATCGAGCAAAAGAGAAGCACACGATTGAAGACTATCCATGGAGGGAGACGCCCAAAATGTGTGTACCCAATTTTGCCAGGACATTCCATTGCAAGACCTACCGTGTGGAGGGGATGTTCCTATTGTCACAGGGCACATCAGAACTGGGCGGTCTTCCAGGAGATGGTAGATGATGTAGACCCACTGGCTAAGGGGTCGTTCGGGAGTGTATGTAGTATTTAGGTGTTGGGGACAGATGGGGGGGGGGAGCCCTAAGATTCCCAGTCAAGACTAGTGGTCGACAAATACTAATGTCGTTGTCTTCCTGTGATACCCCGGTGGTGATTGCCGACTGGTTCCAGCAGAAACAATGGGTACGGAGCTAATTACAATTGCTCCGGAAGCAGTAAGCGTTAAGAGCATCACCAAAACCACGGCGGACAGATTGGGAATGCATTTGCTGGAGCTGCAGGATCAGACGGAGAGAGACCCGGACATCAGAATGGTAAGAGCATGGGTGGAGGGCCATCAACCAGCAGAAGGTGACCTGTTCGGAACCAGCTCGGCCGTGAAATACTTCTGGTTGAACAAAGAGGATTTTCTTATGGAAAATGGCCTTTGGTGGGGACCACAAAGTAGATATGGGATGGGGGGGGGGGGGGGGCTGTCCAAAAACTTTCATATATACCTACTAATCTTAAGGAGAAGGTGCTGAACCTTTGCCACGATATACCAGATATGGGCCACCAAGGCAGGAATTGGGACCATTGCCAAGACTCGGAGAGGCAACGAATATTTCTTGATGATGGTTTATCAGTTTATCAAATGGATTGAGTGTGTGCCATTACCATCTCAGACTGCAGAGGACACTGCTAGAGCAGCACTCGGTGGATTCTTCACCCGGTTCGGTACCCTTTTGAAATCGTCACCGACCTGGGTAGGAATTTTGAAAGTGATCTATTTGCTAAACTTTGTGAAATGATACAGGTTCATAAGGCTCGTACTACCACTTACAGGCCTTCTGCAAATAGTCAGGTAGAAAGATATAACAGAACAATTATAGATGCGTTGCGGTGCTATACTAGTTCCCAGCATGACAGTTGGCATGACTAAGTTCAGCACATAGCAAAGGCAATCACATCCAGTGTGAATCAACAGACCGGCTTCATTCCCAATAAATTAATGCTCGGTTGGGAAGCTAACCCGCCTATAGATTTAATGTATCCCAGGGAGATGCTTTTTCATCAAGATGCAATACCCCAATTTAGCAAATTTGCGGAGGGAAATTGAGAAAGTGCACGATTGGCCCGAAATTGTTATCTACAACCCAGGAACGAATAAAGAGAGATTATGACCTGTGGGCACGGCTACAGGTCAATGAAAAAGGGTGACCTGGTTTACCTGTTAGACACTGCACAGGTAAAGGGGCAATGTAAGAAGCTATCGCCACAATGGAAGGGCCCAGGAATCATAATCCACAAGTTCTCATCCTGCTTATTCAGGATCAAACTCCAGCATGACCTTACTACTGATAATCACGACAAATTAAAAAATGCAAGGACCCTGTATGTCCAGACTGGATGATTAAGTTTAAACAGCGTAAGGCACAGGTTCAGGATCCTGCATCATTACCGTATAAGGAGTTTTACTCTGTGTGTGTAGGCACCCATACGACGGGGAAATTTATGGTACAATGTGATGTGTGCACAGAATGGTTCCACAGGAGCCGTGTGAGAACAACCATTACGAATGTACGTTCCAAGCCAAATTATGTATGTCCACAGTGTAGGGAATCAAGCCGGGAATAGTTAAATACATGTCCTCTTTGCTGTCAGGGCACTGCCCCCTTACAAACCCCCACACCTGCCACAAGATGTCTACTGGTGGACCCTCAGAAGATTTCTCGAACTTTGAGTCCAAAACCATTCAGATAAGAGCCTGCAGGAGTTCCCACAGAGTCTACAGAGACAATGGCCTCATCAACAGATTTCTCGGACTTTGAGTCCAAGAACATTCGGATGGGACCTACAGTGGAAGCTGCATGAGTTTCCACAGGGGCTATGGGGATAGTAACCCTAACAGAGTCAGACTGGAGCTGGGAGATAGGATATCCTGCTAATTTACATATTGGGGAGGACCTGGGGACCGCATTCTTTGACTATCATTCCAGGGTCAGTGATACCCTGGTCCAAGGCGGACTAGCGTCCGGGAAAGACACTCTGCTTCCACACTACACAATTTTAAAAATTCTCCTGTAGATCAAAAGTCTTCACCCTGTGCCTTGCCATCATCTTCTGGGTGGAGTTATGGCTTATGTTGACCCCCAGAGATACCCACAGTCTCTCACTCAGCTGGGATGGGTGGTATCATTGGGAATCCACCCGAGTGAGGTTGGATACGCTGGATACACTCGTACGGAAAATCTCGAATCTGTGAGCAATTATATGGACAAAAACTCTTCATTACCATTGGGACCAATTGGCCTGGACAGCCAGTACGATAGATAAAGACAAACAATGAGGCTTTTTCAGAAAGATGCTACTGCATACGTCTTTACTGCACCCTCTAATAGTTTCTCTACGTTCAGCCGTGGGAGAAGAGCCAGACGTTATATACTTTGCAGCAATGAAGGACCTCCAAGTGCATTGTGGCTCGTCGTAGCCAATGCACTTAAGGGCATTTACGGAAAGCACCTCTATGGTCCATAATTGTACCCATTTTGCCCCGACTACATATTTCAGCATGGTGTTGGGGGGGGGGGACAGACCCACGGCCCAACAAGTGAAGATTCTAAAAGAAATCCCTCGAGAAAGACTTCGATTGGAGTCTGCAGCAGCAATAACTTCGAATGCAGGAGAACTTGCATACTCTTCTCCCGCCTACATTAGAGAAGTAGGAGTATGGGTGGCAGAATGGTTGAACGTGCATACTGAAATCTTGGCAAAGATCATCACTCAGATTGGCCATAGGTTATTCAACCTTGTGTAAACTGTCAAAAAAAATACTAGTGTAGTGAAGTGTAATGTGTATAATAGAAAGAATATTCAATTGCAAATGTGCAAAATATAAATAATGTAAGAAGACATGTAATTTAGTATGTTCAGAGATGATGTGGTCTCACCAATGTTCAGATGTAATTATTGGGGTACAAGGAAGTAATTGCACAACATACGGGTATTAGTTATAATTTTATATCTATATTAATAATTTAAGCACTTCCCTAGTTTTTTGTAAGGGATAGATGAACCATTGATATACCAGCGTACAAACAGCAATTGCATGAATAAAAAGCACATAGTTGCATTATGTTTTCTTAAAAATTAGAACCGGGAAAGCTTTCTTTTGTTACTATATATACCATTCCACCTCTCAATATGGAGCGGTGGAGGATCCTATCCAAAAGGACGTAGTAAGTTTAAACAAAGTTTCTAATACACCTCTTTGTTTTATAGGGACGGGGGAGTGTGGAGGGAGCCACATTCAAAGTGCCCGCCAGCGGGAATATTTCATGTTAGGTGAAGCTGTGCTCCTGATTGGTGGACGGCGGCCCTGCACAGTGTGTCTGCTTCTGACACCAAACAATTCGCCTCTTACCGACCCTTCTCGATCACAGATCACGATGGCCAGCCGTCGTCGAGAGCAGACGTGCCTCACAGCACTCTTCACTTCTGGCAGCCCCTCAGACCTCCCTTCGCCGATGCGAGACCCTTGTGGTTGTCGGCAGTTGGTCAAAGAAGACTACATCAACTAGACAGTAAGAAACACCGAAGAATAACATCCAGCAAGAGAGTAATTTTCAAATATTACAGCAAGCCTGAGGATTGGCGCCGCGCCAACCGCCATCACCGAGCCAGCCGCCCTCCTCCACTCAACTACCTCCACCCTCCTCATCCTCAATCCTCCACAACCCATCCTCGCCCTTCTCTCCTCAACCCTACCAACGAACCCACACCCCATTCACCAGTTTCACCTCACCACTCATCCCAGTTTCACCTCACCACCATCATCACCATCCACCGTTTTGTACTGACCTATATGTACTAACCCCTGTCTTTCTGATCTGTTACTCTACTCTTGCTCTTTCGCCACCTGATTTAACTGACTCTGCGCAAGTACCGCGGCCGGTGTGTAGTAAATCTGGTCACGCAACGAGTCGGGGCAACTGTTTCGCCATTGTAGCATGGCTAAGCTATGTTAGGAATAGGAGCACTTTGTGCTGTTCTAGGTTAGACTAACTATTAAAACTCTACTCTCACGAGCCATTATTGTCAATCACCAATCATGCTACCACCATCATCATGCCAGTAAGACTTAAATTAAGGTTCGTCGAACCCTTTAAACTTAATGAAACCCAAATCTCCAATGTTCTTGGCACCCATGTTGAGGTTTCACCTGTTGAAACCTACCTTACAAGCAATGGGGTAATTGTGTTGCTCCCCACTGAAGATGATCTGCAAAAAGTCTTACATCCTGATAAAGCGTCTGTACTCCATGCAGCGGGCATAATTCCCGTTCCTATTGGCAAATTCCAAGCTGGGAGGACAGTGTTTGTGTCGCGATTCAATCGCCACATAGCCAGAGACTACAATGATGATGAAATACTCGACGAAATTAACAGAGTAAATGAACAACGAGCCATACAAATACTCAGAATCACCAAAGAAGGCAACCCACGCCCCACTCTAAAGATAACGTTTGCTACTACTGCCCATGCTACCCAGGTGATTGATCAGGGATTTAAATGCTTTGGGTACATATCAACACCTGAACAAATATCAAGAGAACGCTTCACCGATATTAAGCAATGCTTTTGGTGCTTCAGTTTTGATCATGTGGTGAACAAATGTCCTGCAACAACACCCACCTGTAGTATTTGTGCTGAAAACCATAAATTTTGGGATTGCCCCCAACCTAGCAGTCGTAAATGTGCCCTCTGTGGAGGGGGGACATTTAGCAGTATCTCCTGTGTGTCCAACGAGGAAAGCGGCAATACAGAAAATGCTTGACAAGGCCCAAACCTCACGACCTAACCAGTCGCAGACGACACCAAACATGAATGCTGCAACATTCCCACGCATGCCGGGTCAAAGCACAACCACAAACCAGGCTTCCCAGCAGACATCCGTACCTAATCAACATAATGCTTGGGTGGGCCAAACTCACCCAACAACGCCAATGTCACAGCCATCTTCTGATGCTTCGGCACAGGTAAATATCCTAATAGCAATTGCAGCAAGATATGCACGTAATAACCCACACTTATTTGCCACCATTATCAACAAGCTTTTGAAGGCCAACAACCTACCTACAGTCACAATCACAAATGATGCGTTCTCATCCAACCCTGAACAATCATCGCAAACACAGTCGTCACTCCACCAGCCACCGGTCTCTGAACCCACAACAAATGATGCAACCAACGTCATGCAATCTACAACAAACTCCACTGTCCCACTCACTACCTCACAGGTCCCACGACCAAACCACCTCACTCAGACTCACCATGTCAAAGTAGCAGTGAGAGATAACCCTTCTACCCTACATATAAATGGGAATGGGTGCCACCATCATGGTAAACCTGAACACCCAGTCAACTCACGAATCATTCCTACTTCACCGGCCCCTTCTGATTACTCATCCTCAACAAATGAATCCTTTGATAGCCACATTGAGGACTCAGAAGAGGAGCCTTCCCTACAACAGGAGGCGCCTACTGCGGCACTACCAGCCAACTCAGTCCATCGACCAGCAGCTACACAAGTGACCAATGCAGCAGTTGATGACGAACGAACCTCAGAAGAGGAACATGAAGATGAACAAGAACACGTAGAAGAAGAAGAGGAAGAATATGTAGATGATGAGGGAGCAGAGGAGGAGGATGAGGCACAAAAGAGGGAAGAAGGGGAGGAAACAGAGTGCAACCGGGGGACTGAGAAAGCACACCAGTCAAGGGGGATGAAGTCTAAACAGACAACTGGTGGAAATAAACACCAAAAGAACAAGCGTGATAGGTCACCAATTAAAACTAGACAATCCTGCGCCAGATAATGGGGATTACAATTATGCAACTTAACGTAAGACACTTTTTCAACAACAAATATCTACTAGAACTGGAAGCGTGCAAGTATCACCCTGAAGTCATCTTGTTAAACGAGACCTCTGCACGCCTTGACCAACACATCAAACTCTATGGATACACGACCATTGAAAGGAACTCTGGCCAGAATAGAAGTGTTGCGGTCCTCATCAAGCTGGGCTGCTCGTTCACCAACATTTACCTCCAAGAAGAAAATGCCCTAGCTGTGGAAATAGTCACGAATCATGGCCCACTTGCTATTTTAACTACATACATCCCCCCAGGCGAGCACTCCATCCCTTCGGGAGCCATTCACAAGGTGCTCAACAGAAATGTCCCAACGATCCTTGCAGGGGACTTTAATGCCCACCATGCAGCATTTTTCAACGACACTAATGGACGGGATGACATCAAAGGTCAACTATTATATAACCTCATGACAGCGAGGAACTTAACCTTCTTGGGTCCCTACTTTAAAACCTTTGTAGGTAACCACGAAGGAAAACCTGATATCATACTGACGAATGCTGAATGCAACATCTCTCACAGTAGAATACTCCCAGGTAATGATGTAGGTTCAGATCACATACCTGTTATTCTCCATCTCCAAGCATCTCCCTTTAGATATCTGGGACGCCCCAGATCCAACCTAAACACGCTTCGACTTTGTCCATATATGGAGTTCCTTGGCTCTGACCCAACCGCTGATCTTGACAATCAACCGGTTCAGGACATTGACACAGCAATTGCCTCTATACATACTCGCATCACTGAAGCAACTGTGGCCAATTGTGATCTAACCAACACCAGAATAATTCAGCAATACAAACCAACCAGAGAGATCAAGGATAAAATGAGGCATTACCAACAAGAATGTGTGAGGCGCCTACGCACAGGCCAGCCATCCCTCCAAATCATTCAGGCCCTCAGACGTGAAGTCTTGGGCCTGACGCTCCTACACAAACGACATATTTGGGGTACTCTAGTCAACTAAGCGAACCAGTACAAGAGAGAACCTGCCAGATTCTGGGGAAAGATCAGAAAACTCCTAGGATCAACAAAGACGCCGCTGTCGCACCTCAGCTATTCATATACTGATGACAACATCGAGGTAATAACCACCAGAGTGGAAGATGCACAGCTGCAGGCTAATCTCATGGGACTGGTTTGGGAGGAAATCTTCACAGAAAACAACAGCCAGATCAACAATGACAACCACCATACAGTCAACCAATGGGTTGCTGAAAACGTTGTGAACCTGGCTAGCAGACCTCTAGTTGACATCGCACTCCTTGACCCTGACCACCCGATCACTCGACCCATTACCATACGGGAGCTGTTGGAAGTATTAAAGAAAACGAGGAACAAAGCACCAGGGTTGTCAGGAATAACAGTCAACCAACTAAAGTTTCTACCTCTAAACTACCTGCAGTCCCTGCTCAATGTCTTCAACGCCATCCTCGTCTCAGGCCACTACCCACAAGTATTTAAAACTGCCAAAATGATCTTTATCCCGAAGCCAGGCAAAAGAAAACATGTCCCTGGAAACTATAGGCCTATCTCCCTGTTGGAGTCGACGGGAAAGTGCTTTGAGAAAATACTGTCAAATCGCATTAACTATTACATGGAGTACCACCATCTGTATACAGAAAAACAGTTTGGTTTTAGGAACCACAGATTAACGCAACATGCCATCAACATCATTTATGAGGCAGAACGCCGGTATCAGGAAACAGCACCAGACAGCATTAATAGCAACCAGAGATGTCAACAAGGCCTTTGACAGTCTATGGCATAATGGTCTGCTCTTCAAGCTGCAATCCATACCACACCACAACTGGACCCTCCTAAGACTAGTACATATAATTCTAAGCCATAGAACAATAATTCCAATGTTTAACAACAAAGAAGCTGAAGCCTTTATCCCGACAGCAGGAGTTCCTCAGGGATCGTGCATCACCCCACTCCTCTTCAATCTCTTTGTAAACAATTTGCCACGCCCTATTGCCACACCCTATTTATAACGACACTATTATCACTCAATTCGCTGACGATGTCATCCATGTAGTGTCGTGGTTGCCTGCTGGCCAAGGAACTAAACAACATTCAGTCATAAGGAAGACGAAAGAGGAACTAGCAGCCACAGCAAGCTGGGAACAAGACTGGAAAATCGTGACAAACCCTAACAAGATTCAACTGTGCTCGGTGGGCAGCTGGGCTAGTACACTTGGGGTCATCAACATTGGTGGCACGTTAATACAGGTAAAGAACTCTACTACAATTCTGGGCTATGTAATAGAGAATTTTTAATTCCACTGAGCATATCAATAAGAAAGTAGCCTTAGCCAAAGCACAACTAGCTCGGCTGTACCGATTCAGGCAAGCTCCACAGCATGTGAAGCTACATCTATACAGAATGCTTATTCGACCTATTCTGGAATACCCCATACACCCCGCTTGCTCTTACTAAACGGTCAAATATGTTGAAACTTCAAAGGGTTCATAATAGAGCACTCAGATTTGTAGCAGGAATGACACTTGCCGACAAAATTCGGACCGACATATTCTAGACCCAATTAAAGATAGAACCATTGAATAGACGCCTCCACAAACTCTCAGTAAAGCAGGTATACAAAATGAAGTACACCAACTTACCACATGGTGACGATCCCTTTACGGTATACAACACTACTAACTATGAGACACGAGACCAGCCCCACAGTACAAGGAGGATGTCACTACAACAAAGAGTCAGCCACGGCCCAGGATACTTAGTTACCCACCACGTGAGGAGGATGGGGAATGGGAACCTCCTGATCCATTATACACCTAACAGGCACGAACTATGAATTAACAAGTCAACATCAGACACCAATACCTCTACCAACCAGGACAAAATCATTATATACATCACCTAGAAGCCCCCTACCAACCACACATCTGCAAGTCACCACAGCACTGCTCTCCAGGTGCGGTACCAAGACTAGAACTGTGTCCTCGCATGGCACCTTCTCTCCTGTTGTGCAGCAGTTACAGCTTCCTGCTACTGGCACCCAGCAATCATTAATAATAATAAAAAAAAATCTTCATCATCATCTTTGAGTGCAGTCTTGCCTCGCCGTCAATTTACATATCAACTCAAATCACTCCATAATCACTCAAATCCAAAGTGGTTGGGCCACTACCCTGTCCTCCCAACTCTCCTCCCAATCTCCTAATCCACCTTCATGTTTTCCTAAATCCTTCCCATGCCTCTTCCATCCCCTGCTTGCCAGCTCTTTGGACATTTTCGCTTCGCCTCGGCTCGGTCCTCCGTCCACGCCGGTACTACCGTACTATAACCTTCAGAGTTAAGGTTCCTAGAGAACCACGCATTCAAAGGAGATGATATACTCAATGCCACCACCAACACCGTACCCATAGATATCCAGCAGGACGTCGCCCTCTCTTTCTCCTCTGAAGACGACCTTGACCGTCTGTTGACGTCTGCACACTACGATGGCAACATTACTTTTATCCAACCACGTCGATTTCATGCTGAACGGACCATCTTGGCCAGGAGAGTCAGCTCGTGGATCAACGAGCACGAGGTGGACGTCATCCTGGACAGCATCAACTCTGAAAACGTCAACATGACAGCTGTCTCAGCCAAGATCACCACCACCAACAGCAACGACACTTGCTCCACCTTGAAAGTGACCTTTACTACAGCTGCCGCAGCGGACCTGGCCACCAGGTCGGGAGCCGGTCGGCCGAGTGGACAGCACGCTGGGCTTGTGATCCTGTGGTCCTGGGTTCGATCCCAGGCGCCGGCGAGAAACAATGGGCAGAGTTTCTTTCACCCTATGCCCCTGTTACTTAGCAGTAAAATAGGTACCTGGGTGTTAGTCAGCTGTCACGGGCTGCTTCCTGGGGGTGGAGGCCTGGTCGAGGACCGGGCCGCGGGGACACTAAAAAGCCCCGAAATCATCTCAAGATAGACCACCACAGGATTTAGGTGCTTAAGCGTCAACACACCACCTGCTTCAGTACACATGGAACGTTATTATGAGGTAAGCCAGTGCTACAAGTGCTACCAGTACTCTCACGTGACCAGGAAGTGCCCTCAAAGTATGAATAAGTGCAGAGGTTGTGCCCAGGACCACCACCATAAACAGTGTTGCGTCACGCGTTGTGTAGGTGATGACCATATTGCCATCTCATCTGTGTCCTGTACGAACGAATACGAATATATACAGGATAAGACACCCCGAAGGGCGAGCGTGGAAGTGGGGACAGAAGGAAGTGGGGACAGAAGAAGATAGGGGGGGTGAGAGGAAGAAGATTTGTAGGAGAAAAAGTGCCAGGGCTAAACCCAGCTGCGTTGTTTGGTTGCGGCATTCAAGGCAGGGACTCAGTCGGGTGTTTTAGTGACAACATCGGGACATCACAAAACTCACAACATCGCAGTGATTGGCTCAAAAGCGTCAGGGCTGAACTTTTACGGATGGTTTGTGCTGGTTGTTGAGAGCTGAATATGGAATGATGGTGGTTGCTGGTGTTGTGAGCTAAAGTTTAACGAAATACAGAGTTAGGAGGAGGATCATGGATGGTAGAGAAGAGGTCATGATTGTTTCGTGGTAGTCTGAGAGTGTGTAGGAGAAAATCAATGTTGTTCATGATAAGTGAGTAGTTTATCAAGTTGTTTGTCTAATAAAGTTTTCCAGTAGACATTATCTTACCTTGAGGTTACCTTGAGGTGCTTCCGGGGCTTAGCGTCCCCGCGGCCCGGTCGTCGACCAGGCCTCCTGGTTCCTGGACTGATCAACCAGGCTGTTGGACGCGGCTGCTCGCAGCCTGACGTATGAGTCACAGCCTGGTTGATCAGGTATAAACATTACTGCCAACAGCATTTGGTGTTCCCAGGCGGTCACCCATCCAAGTACTAACCAAACCCAACATTGCTTAACTTCGCTGATCGGACGAGAAGCAGTGTTCTCAACGTGGTATGGCCATTGGCATATTAAGGGCAGTATTAAGTATTAAGGGCAGGAATGTTGGTACTTTCATGGAGACTTTGACTGGTATTTAACTCTTGCCATCGGGTGTTAAGTACCCATCTTAGTGCTCTATTCTGAATTCTTTGAAGCTTTAGTTTATTAGTACGTGCAGCTAAAGAAAGAGCTAGTGGAGCATATGTTAGGAGACGTCTAATAAGTGCTTTGTAAAGGTGCATTTTTGTGTCAGGTTTTGCAAATCTAAGTCTGTATAGTTTCTTCATGGCTTGAAGAGCTATTGCATGTTTCTGTGTAATGTGTGTGTGAAAGAGTAGTTGTCGATCAAATGTGAGTCCATGGACTGTGGAGGAGGGAGATACAGAGATATAAGTAGGATTTGGAGTGTATGAGTAGAGTTTAAGAGGAATAGGGCGAATAGTTCTTTTACAGAAAAAGAAGGTGATTTTGGATTTGCTGGAGTTGGTTTTTATACGCCATTTGTACTCCCACTCAGTGACATCAAGTTCTGTTTGTGCTCTGTTTGTTAGTGTATCAATGGTGTTGCTGGTGACAAGGTGAGAGACATCATTGACGTAGCATATGGTTAATGAAGTGTGATGAACAGGGTCAGGAATGTCATTGATGTATAGGATGTAGAGTGTTGGGGCAAGAACAGAGCCTCGGGGAACACCGGCATGTAAATTAAAGTAGTCAGAGTGTTGTCGGAGGAACTTAATTCTCATTGTCCTATTGTGTAAGTAGTTAGAAAGAAGTTTGGTGGTGATAAGGGGCAGATGAAAGTTGTTGCACAGTTTGAATTTTAAGCCGTCATGCCAAACAGTGTCAAAGGCCTTCTCAACGTCCTTAGTGATGAGTGCAGTCTTAAGTCTTTGGTGCTGATTGATACTGAGGTAGTCAGTCATGATGTTTAAGGCGTCATGAGTGGACCGGTGAGGCCGAAATCCAAACTGTTTGTTAGTAAGTCATTGTGTTCAAGGTGGGTTCTAAGTCTCTGGTTGATCAGCCTTTCAAAGACTTTGCCAAGTGTCTCTAGAAGGCTGATGGGTCTATAGTTCTTTGGGTCAGTGTGGGGTTTCCCAGATTTTGGAATAAGAACGGCTGTGGCAGACTTAAAGTTGAGTGGAAAGTATCCAGAGGCAAGGGAGGCGTTGAATAGGTTAGTGATAGCAGTAATGATAGAAGCAGGGAGTTGTCTAAGAAGGATATGTCCAATGCCAGACGCACCAGGGGCTCTACGACGAGTGCCCATGAGAGCTGTCTTGACATCAGCTAGAGTTAGGGGAGTCTGTAGTTCAGTGTTTGAATTGAGATTGTCAAGGTGGATGTGGTCGTAAGGTGTAGTTTCATGTCTGTTTTGGTGTATCCAGTCTTCGACTACTTCAATGTTAGGGAGGGCATATGGTTCAGGAGGATGTGGGTGAAAATTTTGTTCCCAGTGGTGTTTAAAAATGTTGAGTACTTCATCAGGATCAGTGATTTTGTTGTTGTTATGTAGAAGGTATTTAAACGGTGTGTGAGTTGATCCTTGTAAGCATTTGATTTGTTTCCAGAATTCTTGAGTTATCAGTTTTCTGTGTTGTTCTGCTTGTTCTATGAGGTGTTTCCAATGTTTTGTGTGATCTTCATCTAGGCTGTTAAGGATGTGTTATTTTAATGCTGTTAGGTCCCATAGTACTTGTCCATGACGATGCATGTTTTGTAAGAATCTAGTGTGATAGCAAGCTAAGAGGCGTTTTGTGCGAATGGAGGAGGTGAAAGTGAAATGTGGTTTGTGTGTTGTTTTAGGAATGGAGATGTTTGCTGCATGAATGATGGTGTCTTGTATGTTGCGTGCTTGTGTGTCACTGTCAGTGTGATGTTTGTTATTGTATTCACAAGTGAGATCAGTGTCCTAATGTGTTGTTTGAACATGTCCCAGTTTGCCCTAAGGTATGAGAATTGAGGAGTGCTGGGGATGAGAATAGGATTTGTGGAGACTGTGAGAATTAAGGGAATATGATCAGAACCCGTAATGGGCCCTGGTGAAATGAAGTGTTGCAAGTTGCTGCCATGTTTGTTAGTGAATATGAGATCAGGCCTGCCAGAACCTGTATGACTGAAAAAAGTGGGGAAGTCAGGGCCAAGAAAGAATAGATGTTTTTGGGTGTATATTTGGTGAAGCTGTCTGCCATGCTGATTTGTGGTATTGTGGTGGAATGTAGGATGTTGTGCATTGAGGTCTGCAAGCAGAAAAACAGGCAAGCGAGTGTGGTTGAAGAGAGTTGTGATGTCTTGTATGGGAATGCCGGTGTTAGGACGGGTGTAGGTTGTGCAGATGACGAGAGGACCCATTTGTGTGTGGACGTTTATGGCTAGAAAGTGTTTGTGATGCCAAAGGGTGTGTAAAAGTTCGTGTTTGTATGAACAACGGATGAGTATTGCAACTCCTTCATGTGCTCCATCTGGTGACTGGTAGGAGGAGTAGCCATAATGTTTGATTTTATGAGTTCGTAATGTATGTGCTATTTAATAATAGCACATCAGGTCTCTCGATCTCAATAAAATCTGACACCATGTGTCTAATGGAGAAATATGCCCGCACATTAAATTGGATGATCTTTATGAATTTTTAGGTTTTGATGGGGTGCTGGTGGGGTTTTGTCCATGTGTAGGACGAACATGAGGGTTGCGTGCGTCAATGACTTTGGCAGTTATTGAGGAGGGAGCATGGAGTAAAGGGAGGTTGACAACGCGAAGGGGGAGTAGCATGAAAATTTGTTGAGCGTTGTCGGTTGACTTGACAGGTTTTGGAAGGAATAACTGGAGCTGGTAGGGGATGAAAGATGGCAGAAGGCGTGTTGGCAGGGTCCAGGTGGGAAGTATCGGAAGTTGTAGTGTTTGAAGTCAGATTGGAAGTGAAGGGGACAGTGTTGGGAGAAGAGGGTGAGAGTACTTGGGACATGGATGGGTCAGTTTGGGATAGTATAGGGTCTGGAGTGGTTCCGCTTTCTGTAGCAGTCAGGATTGGGTTGGTAGGAGGTTGTGGGTGAACTGTAGTATTTTTCTCAGCTGGAGTTAGGGTGTTTTGTGGAGTGTGAACTGTAGGTGAGAATGGAACCGAATGCAAGAGCTGAGGAGGAGGGACAGAGATACCAGGAAGACCGTTGTGAGTGAGAAAGATAGGAAGATAGTCAGCAAAGTCACGGCCATCGTCCTTGGCCTTCAGGTAAGCAGCTTGTACACTGAAATTGTTGTGCATCGACCGGAGGATGAGGCAGGCTATTTGTAGCTGGCTCCGTCTTCCACACGACACCCCGAATGCGTTCTTCTACACCGACTGGAAGGACGGTGGTCTTGGGATGCCTGAGTTTGTCTCGTCAATCCGGTTGCATAAGAACAGGCGTTTCAGTAATCTGTTGGAGTCGGCTGACCCAACGGTCCGGGCAGTGGCCCTTCTACCGGACATCCAGGATAAGATGCATCGGTGGATTGGGCCCGGCCTCGATTGGGGGTGAGTCGGTAACCAACAGAGCTGAGTGCTCTCAGACACTCTCGCCGGCTCTACCGCACGGCCGATGGTGCTAGACTGAGGTCCTCATGCGAGGTTCCCTCGTGCCCGAGGTGGATCTCGTCCGGCACCTGCCTTTTGAGCGGTGGGGAGTTTGCTCACGCTGTCCAAGCGAGAGCTAACGCTTTGGCCACGCCGTCAAGGGCCGCTAGGGGTCGCCCAGGTGCCAGTGGCATGTGTGATACATGCAAGAAACTTGGCACCCTTGGGCATATCTCACAAGCATGCCCAAGGACGCATGAAGCACGGGTGGTACGTCATGACGATATCACCCGGTTCGTAGCTGGTCGTCTGAGACAGCGAGGGTATGAGGTGGTGAGGGAGGTGCGGATACCCGATGGTGGGACCTTTTGCAAGCCGGATATCATTGCTTGCCAAAGTAACGAGGCCATAATCCTAGACACCCAGGTCTCGGCTGACGGCTTTCCACTCTCCCGGCCACACCAGAGCAAATGTGACCGGTATGGCACCCCCGAGATCCTTCAATAGGTCAGGGATTACACCGGTGCTAATGCAGTCTTTGCCTCTTCAATTACTTTGAATTGGAGAGGCGGGTTCAGCATTGAGAGTGCCCGTGTTCTTAAGAGGTTGGGCTTAACCAACGGAGACTTGGAGATCTGCTCCGTAAAAGCCCTAACCTGGACCTATTCGATCTATCATATGTGGTCCAAGAGCACGGGGAGGGGTTGATCATGATCATCCCTGGACATGGGCATGGGTGGACTTCCCTTGTGCCCTGACACCCAGAAGTACTAGGGTGAGTAGACTCCGGCTAAGTTTACCGGATGTCATCTTGGGGTACCACTTCCCCAGTGGCTTTATTCTGGAGATGGTGAGTGGGTTGACCGAACCCGTGAGAGGATAAGCTACGGCTGGAGGGACACGTGTGCATGTTCTCTTGTCCTCTCCGGGGACTTGACTTGTTCCAAGCCAGGCATGTCCTCCCCGTGACATATTTTGTTTTCATGCACGTATGCCATTAAAGTTGATCGTCTCCTCTGGAGACAAATTCATTCATTTAGTGACATGTCATTTTATTTCGTTTGTATTATATTTTAGTACCATCCTCTTTTTTATGTATCTCCAGGTGCATTTATTTTTATTTTTATTTTTGCACACAGTAGGCCACAACACGAGTTTTAGTTTCTTTTAGTTGTAATGTGTTTTTTTTAGGGTTACTGCTGCGGGGCCTCGCGGCCCATGCCTTGTGGCTGGGTCGTGGGGCTCTATAGCGAGATCAAAACCCTTTTCACCCCCGAAGTAGCAAGGGGAGCTAAGGGGACAAAAAAAAATGATGTTGCTGGTGAGGTGAGGCATTAAGGACACTGGCGTAGGACATGGACTTGGCTGATGCTGTTTGGTGATGAAATGGGTTATGGGAGGTTGAAGAAGAATGAGGGTGTGCTTGAGTGCGAGATTGGTTAGTGCGAAGAGTTTTAAGGGATTGTTTTCTCAGAGGGCAAGATTTGTCAACTGCTGAGTGATCACCTTCGCAATTAGTGCATTTTAGGGTAGGGGCAGAGCACTGAGTATAAAAATGGCCTTCTGCAGAGCATTTGGAGCAAATTTGTGGGCTTTTACATTTTCGTGTTTCGTGACTGTATTTGTAACATTTGAAACATTGCAGCAAAGGATGATAGTCAACTGGACTAATAAGATAGGGAGGAGTGCTGGTGATGAGAATTTTTATACCTTGATGCAAGAGTTTTTGAGCTTTGGTAGGGGAGGAACATTGGATCTTAAGGTGTTTTGTATTGGGCACTGGGTATATCTCCATTACAGTAACAGCATTCCTATGTGAAATGTCCTGAGATAGATTGATAGTATTAGGTGCTGATAGGACAGAGCTGTCGACATTTCTTACAAGGACAGAGCATTTTGTTTTTTGTTCAATAGTGAGGACAGGAGTCAGTGAAGCTTGGGCGAGTTTACTGCAAACAGGTTCCCTGAAACAGGCGAAAAAGTCGTCTTCTGAGGCAATGAGAAATTTGATGGTGTTTGTGTTGGCGTGTTTGATATGGTTAGTGGCAGGTGTGCCAGTGGCATTGAAAAAGGTAGTGATGCAGTCAATTGTGTCTATGGGTGTATTCCCAGTGTAGGTCATCCGTAGACAGTGAGCCATTGTGACTCACTATCTACTGACAGTCCCGTGTCTTGTGCCAATCACTGCGATTCCATAAGCTCAGTGGGGGTCAGTGTAGGCTAGGTCTAAGACCTGGCCTAAGGGTCTCACCACGAACAAACACCGTGTTCCGGAAGGTTGCAACCCCCAGTTATGGTGGGCTCGCACGATCACGAGATTCCACAACTGGCTCGGCAGTGTCAGAAACGGAAGAATTTTTAGGAGAGGAGAAAAAGAATGCACCTATGCCATGACGCAACTGCAAAAGGTGAACTTCCGTCTTCTCACCTGGGCCTGTTCTGGCTCGAAGTGGGGCTGTACACCTAAATGCAGTCCGACCTGGACACAAGCACATTGGACAACACACAGAAGATGCCACGAGGAAGATGTCACTGCTTAGGACTAGATGCTGGCTGGGAAGCGCCTGGTTCTGCTCCAATACACTGCTGCTGGCTGGAACTGGTCTTTGCTGCACCGAAGTGCTCGTTGAGGCTGGAGAATAACAGCTGCTGTAGGACAGCGAGACGATGCTGGCTTGCTTTATGGTTGGCGAGCTGATCGATCCATCCACTCACGCACTCTAGAGGTATTAGAACATTGATAGAGTGGGCGTGCGTACCACTCAAGCAGAGGGCCGCCTAGGTCACACTGCGAGCGAGACGAGATGAGTACTCTTGCAACGATACTGATGGTGTGATGTGTAACCGTGTGTCCTGTGCGCAATGATGAAATTAAGAAGTTGGCAAGAGCTGGAAGGGTTCTGAGGCTCGCCGAGCTCCGTCACCTATCAACTTGCCCGAAACGCTATGCGTATTAGTGGCTTTAAGTATTGTATGCACTAGCTCTACCTATAAATCCAACATTAGGTTTGTAAATCAACTATGTATGAACTTTTCCTGAATAAAAATTTATTTATTTATTTATTATTTACTTGCACGCTGCCATTTTCTTGGCGCTCCCGGGAAAAGGAGGAGCCGCCGCCCGCCAGCGTCCCAGCCAATGGGGACCCAGCATGCAGTCCGGCAGCCAGCCAGCCAACCAATCACCGACCCAGCTTTCACCACCACCAGACTCCAGCCAATCGTCGACCCAGGTTTCGCCACGGCAGTTGCCGGATACTGCTACCGACCTTGGCACTACATATGATATTACATGTTTAGTGAGTAAAATTACTGGCTCCAATTACCGTGAATTTGTGAGGATTCTCAACCTCCTGTACGAGGCTGACGGTCTTCAGACCATTACCGTGCCTGATGAAGTCTTCCCCACCTCGGCCTCAGCTTCCACCTCAGTTCCTGACCCTGACATTACTGTAAACACTGCCACACTTGTAGACCCGCTGTCTCTCACTGTTGCTCCCACTACACCACCTGCTGCTGACCCTACACCAGCTGCTGCTGATACCACACCACCACCTGCTGACCCTACACCACCTGCTGCCGACCCCACACCACCTGCTGCTGACCCCACACCACCTGCTGCCGACCCCACACCACCTGCTGCTGACCCCACACCACCTGCTGCTGACCCCACACCAGCTGCTGCCGACCCTACACCACCTGCTGCTGAACCCACACCAGCTACTGCTGACCCTACACCACCTGCTGCTGACCCCACACCACCTGCTGCCGGCCCCACACCACCTACTGCTGACCCTACAGCAGCTGCTGCCGACCCCACACCAGCTGCTGCTGACTCGTCACCAGCTGTTGCTGACCCCACGCCAGCTGCTGCTGACCCCACACCAGCTGCTGCTGACCCCACACCAGCTGCTGCTGACGCCACATCACCGTCTGCTGATCCTACACCAGCTGCTGACCCCACACCACCTGCTACTGACCCTACACCACCAGCTGCTGCGGACCCCACATCAGCTGCTGCTGACCCTGCACCAGCTGCTGACCCCACACCACCTGCTGCTGACCCCACACCAGCTGCTGCTGACCCTGCACCAGCTGCTGCCGACCCTGCACCAGCTGCTGCCGACCCTGCACCAGCTGCTGCTGACACTACACCACCTGCTGCTGACACTACACCACCTGCTGCTGACCCCACACCAGCTGCTGCTGACCCTACACCACCTGCTGCTGACCCTACACCAGCAGCTGCTGACCCCACACCAGCTGCTGCTGACCCCACACCAGCTGCTGCTGACCCCACACCAGCAGCTGCTGACCCTACACCAGCAGCTGCTGACCCCACACCAGCTGCTGCTGACCCCACACCAGCTGCTGCTGACCCTACACCAGCTGCTGCTGACCCCACACCAGCTGCTGCTGACCCTACACCAGCTGCTGCTGCTGACCCTACACCAGCTGCTGCTGCTGACCCTACACCACCTGCTGCTGATCCCACACCACCTGCTGCTGACCCCTACACCACCTGCTGCTGACCCTACACCAGCTGCTGCTGACCCTACACCAGCTGCTGCTGACCCTACACCAGCTGCTGTTGACCCCACACCACACCCAGCAGAGGCTGTAAGTGTGTCCACACCTGAGGACAACTCTCCTGCACCTGCAGAAGTTGAAGCCTTTTGTGCGTCCTACAATAATGCTAGTGACCTGAAGTATAATCTTGCACAGAAGCATGTAGCGACTCGGGAGTGGAACATAGACTACGGACTGCTAGAGGACGGAACTCACAAAGCACTGTGGTACAGTGAGGCTGATACAGTCTGTTTCTGTACTAATGGTACCCTCTGAAGAGACTACTCCACCCCGCCATTACTGACCCTGATTACTATGTGAGGTATCTGAAACACGTCGCCTGGAGGGAGGTTATCTTGAAATGATTTCGGGGCTTTAGTGTCCCTGCGGCCCGGTCCTCGACCAGGCCTCCACCCCCAGGAAGCAGCCCGTGACAGCTGACTAAGACCCAGGTACCTATTTTACTGCTAGGTAACAGGGGCATAGGGTGAAAGAAACTCTGCCCATTGTTTCTCGCCGGCGCTCGGGATCGAACCCGGGACCACAGGATCACAAGTCCAGCGTGCTGTCCGCTCGGCCGACCGGCTCCCTGGCCGGAGAGGCAAATTCAAGAACGTAAGAACAAGGAATCTTCGACCCAGCAGAGCCACCCAGCGCCTCTGACTACCAAGCCTTCAGGGACCACTGCACTTCAGAACGGCTGCTGGATGATGTCCAGCTCCTGACACGGTCTCGGACATTGCTGTGAGCGTCGCTGAGCCTAGTGCAGCTCCTGCTCCTGCAACAGCTCTTACTCAACCATCAAGAACTCAACCTCCACGATCCACATCTCCTGCTTTTAACTCATCCGATTCGTCGGATGAGGACGTCTCGGTGGGTCGGGAACACCATCTCCACTTTCACGGAAATGCCACTACTCAGCTGCCAATTTCCTTCACGACACTACACCAACAACCTCCTGTGATAGCACCACAATGACAACACGAAGTCAGACTGCCAGGACCTACAAGAAGAAGACCAAAGATCAGAGTTTGCCGAAATCATCAAGAAAAAGAAGACCACTGACGTCATGAACTACCATCAATACCTGCCATCAACCCTCTACCACCATCAACTGCCAGCTGCCAGCCCAGCCCCTGTCTGTACTGACACAACAGCGAGCAACCAGGTGAGTTCCACCGTGCCGCCAAGCCACAGCGTCAGCTGCAAGTCTTACCCACGGTGGTTGGGGCCACCGCCTCACCCCCCCTCCCCCCCCTCCCTCTTGTCTCCAGTCCCTAGCTCAAGATTTCTGCAGCCTCGTCCCTGTCTTCCATCCCCTGCTTGCCTGCTCTAGGGCCTTGGAACCCCAATTATTTCCACTACGAAATTATGGGGCCAAGCAAACCGAACTCAAGCTGTACAACAGACGAAATGTCTAGTGACAGTATGTTGTACCTCAGATCATACGTGAGTCACAAAGGACATGTGACACGACAACTGAACAAGTGTGATTAATTGATCCAGTCAAATGTGACACCCAAAGTACTTCAGAGCCACATAGAGGTGGCTAAAGAGAAATTACAAAGAACTAATAAGGCTACAAATAATTATCTTCAAATCCTCCTGCCACAAAATGGTGAGCCAGACAAACTCGACACCTTCCATGCCAACACTATATGACGAGGATGTCCAAGATCGCCTCGATAAATTAATACAATTCTTAAAATAATTAAATATAAACTCAGTCTCTCAAAATGTTCTAACAGCAAGTGGAGTTAATGCATCTGAACCATTCAATGAAGTCTGTCTTCCTGACATTGATTTACCTCACTTTCAAGGCAGAGACGACGAAAACTTCCAATGTTACTGGAATACGTCTGATTCACTTCTGAACTCTAAAAATTCCATTAACAAAACAAAGAAATTCCTATATTTGCGAAGTACCCTTAAGGGAGAATCAAAGGCAGTTATTGATCATCTGAATCAAAGTAATGACGACTACGATACTGCCACACAGTTGTTAGAAGTCAACTATAGTAACAAAGAAATTGTTATAGCTAACCTCTACTATAAACGGAGAGCAACACCTACACTAGAACCAACACCTGAAGCTCTTCAAGACTTTAGACTCCAAGTGGAGTCTGTAGTCAAAGCTCTTGCTGCCAAGGTCACATCATTCATCTTGGCACCGGTGGCAGCACGTCGCGCTCACAGTGAGATCTAGGCGGTACTCTGAGAGCCCCGCTCCTGCACCCACCTGCCCCTGCACTTGCAGCTACATGGGCACCACCGTTTACAAGTGTCTGGCATCACAACCACTACAGTCATCAGCATCATGGACTCAGCAACAGAGATGCAGAGCGCTAGTAGCACCTGTTGCTAACTTGCAAGGTCAGGCGCCGCTTGGTCGGCCCAGACGAGCATACACTCGTGGTAACCCTATCTGGGGGCCACATTCTTATCGTGGTAACCCTATCTGGGGCCACATTCTTATCGTGGTAACCCTATCTGGGGGCCACATTCTTATCGTGGTAACCCTATCTGGGGGCCACATTCTTATCGTGATAACCCTATCTGGGGGCCACATTCTTATCGTGGTAACCCTATCTGGGGCCACATTCTTATCGTGGTAACCCTATCTGGGGGCCACATTCTTATCGTGGTAACCCTATCTGGGGGCCACATTCTTATCGTGATAACCCTATCTGGGGGCCACATTCTTATCGTGGTAACCCTATCTGGGGCCACATTCTTATCGTGGTAACCCTATCTGGGGGCCACATTCTTATCGTGGTAACCCTATCTGGGGGCCACATTCTTATCGTGGTAACCCTATCTGGGGGCCACATTCTTATCGTGGTAACCCTATCTGGGGCCACATTCTTATCGTGGTAACCCTATCTGGGGCCACATTCTTATCGTGGTAACCCTATCTGGGGCCACATTCTTATCGTGGTAACCCTATCTGGGGCCACATTCTTATCGTGGTAACCCTATCTGGGGCCACATTCTTATCGTGGTAACCCTATCTGGGGGCCACATTCTTATCGTGGTAACCCTATCTGGGGCCACATTCTTATCGTGGTAACCCTATCTGGGGCCACATTCTTATCGTGGTAACCCTATCTGGGGCCACATTCTTATCGTGGTAACCCTATCTGGGGCCACATTCTTATCGTGGTAACCCTATCTGGGGGCCACATTCTTATCGTGGTAACCCTATCTGGGGGCCACATTCTTATCGTGGTAACCCTATCTGGGGCCACATTCTTATCGTGGTAACCCTATCTGGGGCCACATTCTTATCGTGGTAACCCTATCTGGGGGCCATATTCTTATCGTGGTAACCCTATCTGGGGCCACATTCTTATCGTGGTAACCCTATCTGGGGCCACAGCCTCTTCCATCCAAGGCAGCACCGAGGCCAACTGGCACACACTTCCTCCCAGGCAACGACTGTGCTTCCCCTCGACGTGTTTACGGTGTAGATTCACAACTTTATCAGTGAGATCGCGTGCAAAGATATATTACCCTAGTGGGCCAACCCGAACTGCCACCCTGAATACAACCAGGGACAGCTGGAGGGCCTAACTTATGTAATGTGTATCGCCGTGTATAGCACTCTCTCTCTCCTCTGCTAAACATTTCTTCCTCTCCAGGCCGGGACCTGCCCCCCCCCCTGTGGGGTGAAAGTGCAGTGGGGTATTCGTCCTGTCCTCCCAGGTGGGGCCACAGCACGTGCTTGCGCCCTGTGTCACCCTGCTTGGTAGTTCTGCTATGCCGATCCACTGCTAGAACCTCGTGATAGTGCGAGTCAACTAGCAGTGGGGGTTGCCCTTGAGTAACACCTTCAGGACACACGGATACTTCGTATTCGCGCCGAACCGGGTTCAATCAGCTTGCTATGAACCCGGACTTACGCCTCTGACAACCGAGCTCCAACACACAGCTCACGAGCCTAAGATCCACAGCTCCACGGAGATCACAGCCACCCAGCTGAGTCAACCCACCACCACCTCCTCCACCAGACCACTACCTCACCTAAAATGCTCTGCCTTCGCCTCCTTAACGCCTCTGATCCTCCCCCTGACCCTGACCCTGACGGAATAGGACATAAAATCTATCTGATCACCCAGACTCCTTACACCACCATCACTCCCACTGACAACGGACTAAAGCTCTTTCTACCCTCTGAGTCTGACCTCTATGCTTGCCTCACTCCCAAAGTCCGAGAAGGACTACTGACAATAGGACTTACCCGCGCACTGACCTTAGAGCAGAAGCACAACTGCACTGCTGTTGCCTTCAATGTAGACACCACTCGCCTCTCCACAGTAACAACCTCAGACGGACAACACATTACCAACATCGGGAAAGTCAACAATATCATCACAGAAGACCTCTTCCACCCAACACCAAGATCCTCAGACTCCGCTGCTCCTCCCTCACTGAACCTGAATCCCTCCTCACTAAGGGATTTAAATTAGCCCACATCTCCATCCCGCACTACAACCTCAAGAAATGCTCATACCAAACTATCACACAATGCTTCAAGTGTTATGACTTCAACCATACCACTAGACACTACAGGGAAAAGGAACAAGGCTGCTCCTTATGCGGAAACAGAAGACACTTGTGGAAAACCTGCACAGACGGCACTCGGACATGTATAAACTGCGGTGGAAACCACACGGCCACCCACCACACCTGCAAACTGCGGTGGAAACCTCCCTGCCACCCACCACACCTGCAAACTGCGGTGGAAACCTCCCTGCCACCCACCACACCTGCAACTGCGGTGGAAATCACCCTGCCACCCACCACACCTGGCAAACTGCGGTGGAAGACCCTGCACCAACCACACCTGCAAACTGCGGTGGAAAACCTCTGCCACCCACCACACCTGCAAACTGCGGTGGAAACCACACGGCCACCCACCACACCTGCAAACTGCGGTGGAACCACCCGGCCACCCACCACACCTGCAAACTGCGGTGGAAACCACCCTGCCACCCACCACACCTGCAAACTGCGGTGGAAATCACCCTGCCACCCACCACACCTGCAAACTGCGGTGGAAACCACCCGGCCACCCACCACACCTGCAAACTGCGGTGGAAACCACCCTGCCACCCACCACACCTGCAAACTGCGGTGGAAAGCACCCTGCCACCCACCACACCTGCAAACTGCGGTGGAAAGCACCCTGCCACCCACCACACCTGCAAACTGCGGTGGAAACCACCCTGCCACCCACCACACCTGCAAACTGCGGTGGAAATCACCCTGCCACCCACACACCTGCAAACTGCGGTGGAAACCACCCTGCCACCCACCACACCTGCAAACTGCGGTGGAAACCACCCTGCCACCCACCACACCTGCAAACTGCGGTGGAAACCACCCTGCCACCCACCACACCTGCAAACTGCGGTGGAAATCACCCTGCCACCCACCACACCTGCAAACTGCGGTGGAAACCTCCCTGCCACCCACCACACCTGCAAACTGCGGTGGAAAACCCTGCCACCGCACCACACTGCAAACTGCGGTGGAAAACCACACGGCCACCCACCACACCTGCAAACATGCGGTGGAAACCACCCGGCCACCCACCACACCTGCAAACTGCGGTGGAAACCTCCCTGCCACCCACCACAATCTGCAAAACTGCGGTGGAAAATCACCCTGCCACCCACCACACCTGCAACTGCGGTGGAAAACCACCCGGCCACCCACCACACCTGCAAACTGCGGTGGAACCACCCTGGCCACCCACCACACCTGCAACTGCGGTGAAAACCACCCTGCCACCCACCACACCTGCAAACTGCGGTGGAAACCACCCTGCCACCCACCACACCTGCAAACTGCGGTGGAAAACCACCCGGCCACCCACCACACCTGCAAACTGCGGTGGAAATCACCCTGCCACCCACCACACCTGCAAACTGCGTGGAAAACCACCCGGCCTCCCACCACACC